>NC_084618.1:77438131-77478131 GCF_033978795.1 Nerophis ophidion
TTAATCCATTTTTTCTGCATTTCCATGAAGTTTCTGAGATCTTTGAAGTGCACAAATATTTTGGAATAACTATAAGCTTTAGCCTTACTAGCTGGGTCCACCAAAGATTTTTGAAAATGGAGATATTTGACATGAAAGGTCCATAAGTTACCTGAGTGGCATAGACTAGCCTTCCACAGTCGACACTGCTAACGCCTCTCCCGCCTGTTCGCCACGCGAGGTCACTAGTAGTTCTGATGCACTTGCGGAGGAAAAACAGCAACAACTGTCCACAGAAACAAACACGGAGGAAGCAATACGGTCGTCACATTATTTTTGCTCTTCGAGTTTACAGCACCTTTGCGTTTGTATCGTCTCTGAAGCGCCGACGACAGCGCTTGGCCCTCGCTTTTTCGGAGGTTGGATGAGGTAATCGCCCGTCTGCTCAAAGTTCGCTGGAGGACAAAAAGTGAGGTGATGCTACGCGGCCCCGCGGGCGGAGGAGTCCCTCTCGGATCCTAAGCGGTCCCTTTTTGACTTTGCGGCTAGCGGGCCTAAAGTGCTGTTGGGCCTGCGCTCCTTGGAGGCTGTCGGTGGCGCTGGAGGTAGGAGAGGCACCGGGTCGCTGCCGCCTGTGGTGGTCGGGGTGACGGTGGTCAACGCCGCGGCGGGGGGGGTGGTGGTGGTGGAGCGCGTCCGTCGGCTGGCGCTTTTAGTGGTTTGCAGTGGATTCCGGGTGGCGGTAGGTAGAGGGGACTGGTGGGCAGCCGGGTGGGAAGACGTGGACGTCTGAGGTTCCTCTGAGGTGGAAAGTGGACTGGTGAGGTTTTTGTTGCAAGATTCACAGCAAAGCTTATTATATCCAGGGATGGAACAATAGCGAGCCAGGACCTCCATTTGACAGAAAATCGATTTATCTCCCTGGCAAGCCTCGTCTAGGATGACCCGGAGGAGGACAATAGAGGGAATATGATTAAAAACAAAGTTTCTACGGTAAATAAGAAAGATTGATTTTTCTGGCAAGGCTTACTTGAGGTGACTTTAATGACAGGGTTGTTAGGAGCTCTTTGATGCAAGGCTTCGTCTTTGAAGGTGGAGTTGTCCATGCTGAGAGGGGGCAATGCTAGTCCTGGGGAAACAGACGACAAATGTTGGTCTTAACTGTGCAAAACGAGCTCAAAAGGGGCTCACAAACTTCAAAACCCAAAACCAGTAAAGATGGTAAATAAAAACAGAATACAATGACTTACAAATCATTTTCAACTTATATTCAATTGAATAGACTGCAAAGACAACATACTTAATGTTTGAAGTGAGAAACTTGTTTTCTTTTTTCCAAATAATCATTCACTTAGAATTTAATGGCTGTCTTTTTACCACTGTGTTACATGGCCTTTCCTATTAACAAAACTCAGTAAACGTTTGGGAACAGAGGAGAGCAATTTTTGAAGCCTTTCAGGTGGAATTCTTTCCCATTCTCGTTGACATACAGCTTAAGTTGGGGTATTTTAAGCTTCATATTGCGCCACACATTTTCAATGGGAGACAGGTCTGGACTACAGGCAGGCCAGTCTCATACATCAATCAATCAATCAATGTTTACTTATATAGCCCTAAATCACTAGTGTCTCAAAGGGCTGCACAAACCACCACGACATCCTCGGTAGGCCCACATAAGGGCAAGGAAAACTCACACCCAGTGGGACGTCGGTGACAATGATGACTATGAGAACCTTGGAGAGGAGGAAAGCAATGGATGTCGAGCGGATCTAACATGATACTGTGAAAGTTCAATCCACAATGGATCCAACACAGTCGCGAGAGTCCAGTCCAAAGAGGATCCAAGACACAGCAGCGAGAGTCCCGTTCACAGCGGAGCCAGCAGGAAACCATCCCAAGCGGAGGCGGACCAGCAGCGCAGAGATGTCCCCAGCCGATACACAGGCGAGCAGTACATGGCCACCGGATCGGACCGGACCCCCTCCACAGGGGAGAGTGGGACATAGAAGAAAAAGAAAAGAAACGGCAGATCAACTGGTCTAAAAAGGGAGTCTATTTAAAGGCTAGAGTATACAAATGAGTTTTAAGGTGAGACTTAAATGCTTCTACTGAGGTGGCATCTCGAACTGTTACCGGGAGGGCATTCCAGAGTACTGGAGCCCGAACGGAAATACATGCACTTTTTTACTATGAAGCCACGCTGTTGTAACACGTGGCTTGGCATTGTGTTGCTAAAATAAGCAGGAGCGTCCATGATAATGTTGCTCCAAAACCTGTATGTACCTTTCAACATAAATGGTGCCTTCACAGATGTGTAAGTTACCCATGCCTTGGGCACTAATACACCCCCATACCATCACACATGCTGGCTTTTCAACTTTGCGCCTATAACAATTCAGATGGTTCATTTCCTCTTTGATCCGGAGGACACGATTCCCACAGTTTCCAAAAACAATTTGAAATGTGGACTCGTCAGACCGCAGAACACTTTTACACTTTGCATCAGTCCATCTTAGATGAGCTCGGGCCGAGCAAAGCTGGCGGTGTTTCTGGGTGTTGTTGATAAATGGCTTTTCTTTGCATAGTAGAGTTTTAACTTGCACTTACAGATATAGCACAGACTGTAGTTACTAACACTGGTTTTCTGAAGTGGTCCTGGGCCCATGCGGTGATATCCTTTACACGCTGATGTCGCTTTATGATGCCTGAGGAATCAAAGGTCTGTAAAATCATTGCTTACCTCCCTTTTTAAATCTGGTCCTGTTCATTTAGTCTGGTGTGAACACAGTAAACCAATACGGGTGCGGTGTTATCTCTACAAATATAGTCAGATCGTAGAGTAGGAGTCGGGTAGTAGTATCCCAGGACATTGATACAACGTTGATTATACATACATGTCCTTTAAAACTGACTTTGAAACAACCTTGCAAAATTATTTGTAAATTATAAGTTATGTCTAACGTTGGATCCACGTTGCTGGTTGGGAAAAAACCAAATGTCCGCAGTCAAATCAACGTCACAACCTAACTTTGAAAAAAAAAACATTGTCAAAAAGTATGTTTCAACGTTGATACGCAGGATAAAGGAGTAATAAAGTTCAGATATAAATAAATAGCTTAATGTACAGATAAATATTTTGCACTTTTTCATATGCTTCCACGTTTATGGATGTATGTTATATTGTCTTTATATTCCAGCGATTTAATCTATTTTTGGGGGGAATTGAGGGAATTATTTTGATGCGTTCAAGAGTCTGACGGCCTGAGGGAAGAAGCTGTTACAGAACCTGGAGCTTCTGCTTCAGAGGCTGAGGAACCTCTTTCGAGAGGTTCCAACTTGTCAACAACATGACTGCAAATTGTTCATTACTTCTCTTGGACTGCTTTTGTATGTGTGCACGCGCTCCCTGCATGTGCGTGTGGACGAGACTGGGTGAGTGACCGTCCTTAAACACCAATTATTTTATTCGAGCCGGTGAAAAAAATGTGTTACATAAACTTTGTAATTGTGACAGTTGTCAAACAAATGTGTTCTGTTAAACCACTAAAACTTGTACTTGCCGATGGTGTTCGTGTTATTTTTGTTTGTTTGTAAGGAAGTGGCAAACAGCCACTTTAAGCGCAAAAATGAAGACTAAAGTGGTGAAGCTGTATTTTCTTTTGCACTTCAATTTATTGTCAGTTTAGTCAAGAAACATATGCATTATGTATTTAGTTGATTTATTTTAGTACAAAATAATTGTATGTACATTTATTTTTCATCAGTTATTTATGTGTTCCTTCTTATGCAGTATAATTGGATAGTACACATTTTTTTAATCAGCCTGAATTAAGCCACTGTGTATTGAATATGACTAAAATCAAAAGTAAGATTATTGGAAGCATTTAAGTCGCACTTTAAAACTCATTTGTATACTCTAGCCTTTAAATAGACTCCCTTTTTAGACCAGTTGATCTGCCGTTTCTTTTCTTTTTCTTCTATGTCCCACTCTCCCTTGTGGAGGGGTCCGGTCCGATCCGGTGGCCATGTACTGTTTGCCTGTGTATCGGCTGGGGACATCTCTGCGCTGCTGATCCGCCTCCGCTTGGGATGGTTTCCTGCTGGCTCCGCTATGAACGGGACTCTCGCTGCTGTGTTGGATCCGCTTTGGACTGGACTCTCGCGACTGTGTTGGATCCATTATGGATTGAACTTTCACAGTATCATGTTAGACCCGCTCGACATCCATTGCTTTCCTCCTCTCCAAGGTTCTCAGAGTCATCATTGTCACCGACGTCCCACTGGGTGTGAGTTTTCCTTGCCCTTATGTGGGCCTACCGAGGATGTCGTAGTGGTTTGTGCAGCCCTTTGAGACACTAGTGATTTAGGGCTATATAAGTAAACATTGATTGATTGATTGATTAATTCAGTGATGATATTTGAGTGGTCCCCAAACTCAAAACTGTTAAGACCCCCTCGAATACTACATACTAGGGTTGTCCAATATTTTGGTACCGGTACCAAATTGTATTTTGATACTTTTCGATACTTTTCTAAAAAAAAGGGGACCATAAAAAAACGCAATATTGGCTTTATTTTAACAAAATATCTTACGATACATTAAACATATGTTTTTTACGGCAAGTTTGTTCTTAAATAAAATAGTGAACATACAAGAAAACTTGTCTTTTAGTAGTAACAAAGCAAACAAAGGCTCCTAATTTAGCTGCTGACATATCCAGTAACATATTGTGTCTTTTTTTTATTCTGTTATTTTGTCAAAATTATTCAGGACAAGTGGAAGAAAATGAATTATGAATCTACCTGTTCATTTACTGTTTATATCTGCTTACTTTTTCTTTTAACATGTCCTATCTACACTTCTGTTAAAATGTAATAATCACTCATTCTTCTGTTGTTCGGACCTGTAATTTTTAGAGGCGAAATAGTACAGAATACGATTCATTAGTATTGCGGTACTATACTAGTACTGGTATACCGTAAAACTCTATTACATACTATTTTTATTTACCAAAAAGTGCACAATAACTAAACAAAAGCAAAACATAATACTGGATCCCATTTAAATCGCTTGGGTTTTGCCCTCGATGGCTTCCTGTATCCATAGCCTTACTTTCTGAGTTTGTAAACAATAAAAAAAACATTTAAAAAAGTGAAAATGTAATAATAGAAACAAGGGGACGCAAATATTATATTATATAAATAGTATAATTTACAAATGAAACCAAAAAAAGGAAAATATTGTGCAAGAGTTTATTCATGTCAGCAATTCAACTTGAAATGTGAAACTAATATGTGATATGAACTCAAATCTGCGTTCAAAAGACTCCGGCTTATTAGTGATTCCTAGAGCCCAAAAAAAGTCTGCGGGCTATAGAGCGTTTTCCGTTCGGGCTCCAGTACTCTGGAATGCCCTCCCGGTAACAGTTCGAGATGCCACCTCAGTAGAAGCATTTAAGTCTCACCTTAAAACTCATTTGTATACTCTAGCCTTTAAATAGACTCCCTTTTTAGACCAGTTGATCTGCCGTTTCTTTTCTTTTTCTTCTATGTCCCACTCTCCCTTGTGGAGGGGGTCCGGTCCGATCCGGTGGCCATGTACTGCTTGCCTGTGTATCGGCTGGGGACATCTCTGCGCTGCTGATCCGCCTCCGCTTGGGATGGTTTCCTGCTGGCTCCGCTGTGAACGGGACTCTCGCTGCTGTGTTGGATCCGCTTTGGACTGGACTCTCGCGACTGTGTTGGATCCATTATGGATTGAACTTTCACAGTATCATGTTAGACCCGCTCGACATCCATTGCTTTCGGTCCCCTAGAGCGGGGGGGTTGCCCACATCTGAGGTCCTCTCCAAGGTTTCTCATAGTCAGCATTGTCACTGGCGTCCCACTGGATGTGAATTCTCCCTGCCCACTGGGTGTGAGTTTTCCTTGCCCTTTTGTGGGTTCTTCCGAGGATGTTGTAGTCGTAATGATTTGTGCAGTCCTTTGAGACATTTGTGATTTGGGGCTATATAAATAAACATTGATTGATTGATTGATTGAACATATGCAAAGTGAGATATGTCCAGCCATCTTTTCCCTCTTAATTTTGATGATCATGGCTTACAGTTTTTGAAAACCCCAAATGTTCCGAAGTTTTCAATTTGAGGTTTTCATAAACTGTAAGCCATAATCATCAACGTTACATCAAAATAAACATATTTTGAGTTGCATGTCTTGAGCATCTGAGCGTGCATCTTTTTTGAAGGAATCTTTGTTGTGAGTACAATCTTTAGATTGTAAACACAGCTGCAGTAAAGAAGGCTGCGCTCGGCATCTTGTCAGCCGATCAGTTGAAGAATAATCTCCTTATTATCGAGATATCGGACATCTATAATCTAAACCAAACTTTTAGATGTGTTAATCTTTTGTTTTAATTCCACAGGCAAATTAATTTGTCCGTGCAGAATTAAACTCTTTATCAACTTCTGAGATGTTTCTTTTTTGGGATGTAATCATTAAGGATGAAAATTGATTTACATCCGAATCGCGATTTTATTAATTTAAAAAGATCATTTACCGCATTTTCGGAGTATAAGTCGCACCTGCCGAAAATGCATAATAAAGAAGGAAAAAAACATATATACGTCGCACTGGAGTATAAGTCGCATTTTTGGGGGAAATTTATTTGATAAAACCCAACACCAAGAATAGACATTTGAAAGGCAATTTAAAATAAATAAAGAATAGTGAACAAGAGGCTGAATAAGTGTACGTTAAATAACCAACTAAGAAGGTGCCTGGTAAGAGTCGTTCAAATAACTATAACATATAGAACATGCTATACGTTATAACCAAACAATCAGTCACCCCTAATCCCTAAATCCCATGAAATCTTATACGTCCCCTTCTACTGAGATGCTACCTCAGTAGAAGCATTTAAGCCTCACCTTAAAACTCATTTGTATACTCTAGCCTTTAAATAGACCTCCTTTTTAGACCAGTTGATCTGCCGCTTCTTTTCTTTCTCCTATGTCCCCTCCTCCATTGTGGAGGGGGTCCGGTCCGATGACCATGGATGAAGTACTGGCTGTCCAGAGTCGAGACCCAGGATGGACCGCTCGCCTGTGTATCGGTTGGGGACATCTCTACGCTGCTGATCCGCCTCCGCTCGGGATGGTTTCCTGTGGATGGGACTCTCGCTGCTGTCTTGGATCCGCTTTGAACTGAACTCTTGCGGCTGTGTTGGAGCCACTATGGATTGAACTTTCACAGTATCATGTTAGACCCGCTAAAGGGGGGGGGGGGGTTGCCCACATTTGAGGTCCTCTCCAAGGTTTCTCATAGTCAGCATTGTCACTGGCGTCCCACTGGATGTGAGTTCTCCCTGCCCTTATGTGGGTTCTTCCGAGGATGTCGTAGTCGTAGTGGTTTGGTACAGCCCTTTGAGACATTTGTGATTTAGGGCTATACAAATAAACATTGATTGATTGATTGATTATGTGAATGAGCTAAGTAATATTATTTGATATTTTACAGTAATGTGTTAATAATTTTACACATAAGTCGCTCCTGAGTATAAGTCGCACCCCTGGCCAAACTATGAAAAAAACTGCGACTTGTAGTCCGAAAAATACGGTAGTCCTATGCTCCCTTTTCCCTACCTTCATACCATTATGCAATCACCAGAAATGACGCATTCATGGCCTCATAAACAATATAAAACAGTGTTTTTTCTTAACTTTTTTCACCAAGTACCACCTCAGAAAAACACTCGGCTCTCCAAGTACCCCCTATGATGACCAACATTAAAACACAGTAACATAGTAGCCATAAGTATTCGTTTAAACACAGCACACAGGTTTTAATGAACAAATATATTTAATATTTTTGGCTACCGTAACATTACATAGTTTGAACAGTAACACTGTATTAGACTATAGGAAAATAAAACACTATACTTCAAGTGGTTTTTTTTTGGTCATACCACAAGATGTAGCCCGCGTATAACCAGTGGTACATGTACCACGGTTTGAGGATCACTGATCTATAATAAATATTAGAGATGTCCGATAATATCGGCATGTCAATAATTGTTTTAAAATGCAATATCGGAAATTATCGGTATCAGTTTCAACTTCCCGATTTTCCCGGGAGACTCCCGAATTTCAGTGCCCCTCCCGACAATTTTGCGGGGCAACCATTCTCCTGATTTCCACCCGGACTACAATATTGGGGGTGTGCCTTAAAGGGACTGCCTTAAGCGTCCTCTACAACCAGTCATCACGTCCGCTTTTCCTCCATAGAAACAGTGTACAGGTATATGCGGGTTTTACACACACATGAGTGAATGCAAAGCATATTTGATCAACAGCCATACAGGTTACACTGAGGGTGGCCGTATAAACAACTTTAACAATGTTACAATATGCGTCACACTGTGAACCCACACCAAACAAGAATGACAAACACATTTCAGGAGAATATCCGCACTGTAACACAACTTAAACACAACAGAACAAATAACCAGACCCCCTTGCAGCACTAACCCCCGCCCCCTCAACCCTTCATTGTTTTTGTAGCTGTTGTTTTGAGGCATGTTTAAAAAAAAAAGAAATATTATGCACTTTGTGAAAGTCAAAGTATAGTATTTCCCATAGTTGTAGTTGGTATTAAGATTAGCTCAGGGAGAGCATGTCCCAAATTCCAAGCTGCTATTTTGAGGCATGTTAAAAATAAAAAAAAGCACTTTGTAACTTCAATAATAAATATGGCAGTGCCATGTTGGCACTTTTTTCCATAACTGGAGTTGAAGTTGTTCTCTTATTTTGGAAAACTTTGTTTTTGATTGATTGATTGAAACTTGTATAAGTAGATTGCACAGTACAGTACATATTCCGTACAATTGACCACCAAATGGTAACACCCCAATAGATTTTTCAACTTGTTTAAGTCGTTGTCCACATTAATCAATTCATGGTAAAGTTAGATTGTTTACTAAAACGGCCTTCTTTCATCTCCGTAATATCGCTAAAATTCGCTACATTTTGTCCACTAAAGACGCCGAGATCATTATCCATGCGTTTGTTACGTCTCGTCTCGATTACTGTAACGTATTATTTTCGGGTCTCCCCATGTCTAGCATTAAAAGATTACAGTTGGTACAAAATGCGGCTGCTAGACTTTTGACAAGAACAAGAAAGTTTGATCATATTACGCCTGTACTGTATATACCTTTATATACATATATACATACATATATACCTGTACTGTATATACCTTTATATACATATATACATACATATATACCTGTACTGGCTCACCTCCACTGGCTTCCTGTGCACTTAAGATGTGACTTTAAGGTTTTACTACTTACGTATAAAATACTACACGGTCTAGCTCCAGCCTATCTTGCCGATTGTATTGTACCATATGTCCCGGCAAGAAATCTGCGTTCAAAAGACTCCGGCTTATTAGTGATTCCTAGAGCCAAAAAAAAGTCTGCGGGCTATAGAGCGTTTTCCGTTCGGGTTCCAGTACTTTGGAATGCCCTCCCGGTAAAAGTTCGAGATGCCACCTCAGTAGAAGCATTTAAGTCTCACCTTAAAACTCATTTGTATACTCTAGCCTTTAAATAGACCTCCTTTTTAGACCAGTTGATCTGCCGCTTCTTTTCTTTCTCCTATGTCCCCCCCTCCCTTGTGGAGGGGGTCCAGTCATAACCATGGATGAAGTACTGGCTGTCCAGAGTCGAGACCCAGGATGGACCGCTCGTCGGGACCCAGGATGGACCGCTCGCCTGTATCGGTTGGGGACATCTCTACGCTGCTGATCCGCTTGAGATGGTTTCCTGTGGACGGGACTCTCGCTGCTGTCTTGGAGCCACTATGGATTGAACTTTCACAGTATCATGTTAGACCCGCTCGACATCCATTGCTTTCGGTCCCCTAGAGGGGGGGGGGTTGCCCACATCTGAGGTCCTCTCCAAGGTTTCTCATAGTCAGCATTGTCACTGGCGTCCCACTGGATGTGAATTCTCCCTGCCCACTGGGTGTGAGTTTTCCTTGCCCTTTTGTGGGTTCTTCCGAGGATGTTGTAGTCGTAATGATTTGTGCAGTCCTTTGAGACATTTGTGATTTGGGGCTATATAAATAAAAATTGATTGATTGATTGATTAATGCAACCAGCGGGGCTTAACAACAAAATTAGGCACAATAATGTATTAATTCCACGACTGTATATATCGGTGTCAATTGATATCGGAATCAGTAATTAAGAGTTGGACAATATCGGAATATCGGCAAAAAAGCCATTATCGGACATCTCTAATAATTATATAGTTCTGAGAAGCAGCGTTCAAAAGTTTGGACATGCTTTTCAGGGCTTTTCAACGACAAGGTGTCCGCTAACCTTTGACTGGTATCATTCTGTAGTAGAGATATCGTCAAAATTGTATAATCATAATTAAAATCATTAATGACCATACTTGCCAACCCTCCCAGATTTTCCGGGAGACTCTCGAAATTCAGCGCCTCTCCCGAAAACCTCCCGGGACAAATTTTCACCCAAAAATCTCCCGAAATTCAGGCGGAGCTGGGGGGCACGCCCCCTCCAGCTCCATGCGGACCTGAGTGAGGATATCATGTTTTCACGTCCGCTTTCCCACAATAAAAACAACGTGTCTGCCCAATGAGGTTATAACTGTAGAATGATCGAGAGCGAGTTCTTGGTTTCTTATGTGGGTTTATTGTTAGGCAGTTTCATTAACGTCCTCCCAGCGCGGTAACAACACACAACAACAGCAGTCACGTTTTTGTCTACCGTAAAGCAGTTCGTCTGCCGTAAACAGCAATGTTGTGACACTCCTCAACAGGACAATACTGCCATCTATTGTACATGCATAAGTGACAATAAAATCTACGGCTTTTAGAGCAGTGGTTCTCAACCTGTTTTCAGAGATGTACCCCCTGTGAACATTTTTTAAATTCAAGTACCCCTAATGGTTGAAAAAAAAGATGAAGTAAAATACAGCACTATGTCATCAGTTTCTGATTTATTAAATTGTATAACAGTGCAAAATAATGCTCATTTGTAGTGGTCTTTCTTGAACTATTTGGAAAAAAAGATATAAAAATAACTAAAAACTTGTTGAAAAATAAACAAGTGATTCAAATATAAATAAAGATTTGTACACATACTGTGATGAGGTGGCAAATTGTCCAGGGTGTACCCCGCCTTCCGCCCGATTGTAGCTGAGATAGGCACCAGCGCCCCCCGCGACCCCAAAGGGAATAAGTGGTAGTAAATGGATGGATGGATAGCTGTAAATATACTCCTCCCCTCTTAACCACGCCCCGCCCCCAAACACGCCCCCCACCTCCCAAAATCGGAGGTCTCAAGGTTGGCAAGTATGTCAATGACTTGCAAAAAATTTGTTGCAAAGTCCAACATGTTTTGCTTGATGGCCGCCAAGTTTTCCCACTAAACTTATCAACTAAAATTGTATATAAATAAATGATAAATGGGTTGTACTTGTATAGCGCTTTTCTACCTTCAAGGTACTCAAAGCGCTTTGACACTACTTCCACATTTACCCATTCACACACACTGATGGAGGGAGCTGCCATGCAAGGCGCCAACCAGCACCCATCAGGAGCAAGGGTGAAGTGTCTTGCTCAGGACACAACGGACGTGACGAGGTTGGTACTAGGTGGGATTTGAACCAGGGACCCTCGGGTTGCGCACGGCCACTCTCCCACTGCGCCAGTAGGGTGTCTTTTTAGCTTACCAAAGCAGTACTAAAAAATGTTGACAGATTTTTGAGCGTTGTGAGTAATGTTCTATTTTCTCAATGAAACATCAACGTTTTGGTGTCGCTTGGTTACGAGTACTTGCTAGCGTCATTTATTGAACAGGCGTCAGTTAACCTGAAGTCCACACATTTTCAGACCGTATTCTGTGTGTGACTGCCATCTACTGGTCACACATGACATTACACCATTCACAAAATATAATCGCTTCAAGCTTCGTAAGCACAACCATAATAAATAAATAAATGGGTTGTACTTGTATAGCGCTTTTCTACCTTCAAGGTACTCAAAGCGCTTTGACACTACTTCCACATTTACCCATTCACACACTGATGGAGGGAGCTGCCATGCAAGGCGCTAACCAGCACCCATCAGGAGCAAGGGTGAAGGTTGGTGACGAGGTTGGTACTAGGTGGGGATTGAACTAGGGACCCTCGGGTTGCGCACGGCAACTCTTCCACTGCACCACGCCGTCCCATATAAAGATTTTTTTCAACCCTTAGGTTTAATCTCACGGACTCCGTGTCAGTCTAAATGTTTGTTTTAAAAAGTCATACAAATACATTGTTTCATTATTAGTATTCTACACTTAAAACTGTAAATAAACTTTAGCTCTGTCGCTATAGAGTAAAAAAAGTGTATATATCAAAGAAAGCCCTTTTTTTTTTATGGCAAAAACACAAAATATGCCTTATTTTATCTAAAAAAAATATTTCGAAATGGAATATTTGATGTGAAGTAACTGCAGCCTTAAATACGTCAACACAATTGATTTTGACTTAATATATTTTTGGAAAAATTAAGGATAAAAAAATATATATATTAAAAAATATATTAAAAAATTCTTAGGCATCCAAAACGGCCTCAATTGTTAAAAGTAAAACAAAATAAAAAATATCACTTATTTTTAACACATTTATGAGTTGGGCCCTTTTGGATCCTCAATTAATTTTAGTAGGATTGTTTATTTTGGCTCCAAAAATATAAATGAATTGAAATCAATGTTGTTATGAATTATTGACTGAGTTGAGGCTCCAATTATTTTACATGAAATATTCCACTTGGAAATTTTTTAGGGAAAACAATTCATATTTCATGTGGTTGCCATATTTAAAAAAAAAATCTTTGACAAAAACATCAGAAACAAACAAATAAAAAAAATAAGAAAAAATAATAAAAAGTTATAATCAACAGACTTGTTGAAAGTAAAAAAAATATTTTAATTGAAAAATCGTATAACTTATTTTGTGGGGCCCTTTTGGATGCCAAATCATTTTGGTGGGAATTATTTTTAAAAACAGTCACTGCTCATTAACTAATATTATTGTTATGAATTATTGACCTATTTGGCAGGGGTGTCAAAAAAAGTACGCTTTTAGAATAAATCGCTATTATTATTTTTAACGATTCTGGAAAAAAAAATCAAAAATCTTTTTCTTTTGTTCTGTCTTGGTTGCATTTTTTTTTGCACCATGACTAGGGAAGGTTGACTGCATGGGGTCATATAAGTAAATGCTGAAATAAATAAATGTCCCTGACCTGAAATACTCACGTTGTCCACTAGATGACGACAAAAGAGCAAATTAGAACTCATGACGATTTATGGGCCAAATTGAAGACGGTGGTTTGGACACCCCTGTGGTAAGTAGGTGTGCACCCACCTCCCACTTGCAGTGGGTGCTCTCCCCCCGCTTGCTGCTACGAAGCAGGTAGAGTCTGCCGGCCCCGTCGGAGAGGGCGGCCCAGGTGGCTGACGTGAAGCTGAGCGAGGCGTTCAGGCGGTCTTCGCGTCGGCCGCGATCCGCTTCCATGCGAAAGATCTCCCTCGGCTTGCCCAGCATGGAGTCCAACATAGATTAGGCACACCGGGTTTATAAGGTGCACCGTCGATTTTGGAGAAAATGAAAGATGTTTAAATGCGCCCTTATTAACCATGAACTGATTAACGTGGACCCCGACTTAAACAAGTTGAAAAACTTATTGGGGTGTTACCATTTAGTAGTCAATTGTACGGAATATGTACTGAACTGTGCAATATACTAATAAAAGTATCAATCAATCCGTAAAATACGGTAAATCAAAGCTAAGACGTGAACAGTAAAGATATCTCAAATTTCTCGGTGATTCGGCTAAACAAGCTACATTTCGGTAAAGCTGAGTGAGGATTTTCGAGTCAGTCCAACGCAGTAGAAGTGTATGTTTAGGCAAATGTCCACCTTTTTGCGTGCAGCCCTTCAAGAAGAGAAGCTTACAGAGTCCCATGTGGACAAAGTAGGACGGCTGGACACATTTGGCCCGCGTAAACAACACCGACGGATGTTTCATATATCATTACAGCTCAAATCATTTCCTCCCCATCAGTTGAATCATAATTAGCTCTGAAAACGTTCTCTCTGAAACAAATCAACTCTAATATGGTCCCTGCTTCATGGGGTACAGGAAATATGAAAAAGTAAGTAGAGTCGTGCATTGCCATTTAGGCTCAGTGTGCCTCCGTCAATTACCTGGACAAGGGCTAATCTGGCAAATGAGGACCGTCTCCGGCTTGTCGCCCTCACAGTCGCCTGCTGTGTTGTTGCTGGTTTTGCACACCACCTGCCGTTGCTGGATGCCCTCCCCACAGGAGACCGAGCACTATCACATCACATGAAAATAGATGTTAATGGAAGTCGGATGAATTGAGAGACAAATGGATGACGTATAAAGCGTCAGGCACAAAGGGACTGGAGTGGACATCTGTAGAACTTTTTCATAAAGCAGTCAGTGCTCTAACTATAATGTAGCTTTTATGTGGCACTTGATGTTTTTGTCGGTTGAAAGGTTTAGTTTAGTTTAGTTTTTTCAGGATCCCCATTAGTCCACACCGCAGTGGAGACTATTCTTCCTGGGGTCCATTATAAGTTGGTACTGTAAAAGTTTTCTATTTAACACTCTAGGCAAGGCAAGGCAGCTTTATTTGTGTAGCACTTTTCATAGACAAGGCAGACTCAAAGTGCTTCACAGACTAGCAGACAGTAATCCAACATTCATTTTTTAAAACACATTTTAAAGTACTTAGTTAGTAGAACCTGGTTTTGAAAATAAAAATGTGTCTATTTAAACAGCTTCTAACTCATCTGGGAGAAGTTTCTAGTCCGCACTCGAGCGGTCAGCATTTATAACAAGAAATGTTTACCCAAAAATAAAAAACATATTTAGCCAATTTATTATAGTACCTCGTGGTATATGTTTTTTTCCCCCAATTAAAAAAAATCCAATATGAGTAGGTAGTGACTGTTCAGTTCAACAGCTTTTTACCCATCCAGGATGGAAGAGTATCTGGTGGGGGTGTAACGGTACGTGTATTTGTATTGAACTGTTTCGGTTCGGTGCGGTGGTGTACCGAACGCGTTTCCACACGAACATATGAAGTAGCCGCCTAAGCTAAAGTCTTAATAAGCTGCTCTGCTTTCTGCCTCTGTCTCCTACACAGCACCCAGCATTGTCCCACCCACACAACCATCTAATTGGTTACATATATAGCGGAAACAGCCAATCAGCAGTGCGTATTCAGAGCGCATGGAGTCAGCTTTTCAGCGTCGAGCAGATTGGTGTTTAGCAGGTGAGAATCAGGCAGCGTACTCTACCCAAATGATAATAAACACCCCCCTAGTCAACTACTACTAACATCACTATGAGCCCGTTGACCTTCTAGAAACTTAAACTGCAGCTCAGAACACTCGCAGACCCGGCTTGAGGTGAAGGCTAATTAGCTTTTAGCGTAACGTTAGCTCATTTTGCATTGTGTGTGTTTGCTAATGTGCGGTGTGTGTGTGTGTGTTACGTACAGTGTTGATTGAGCTGTGTTGAACCAGCAAAAAAGGACATTATGTTAAATGAAGAGTTTCTGTCTGTGATAGTTGATATAGCAATGTAACTGCATCATTAAGCCTACATGAACTCCATGGTGTTCAGGGATGAATAGTCTCTCCTATTGCTATTGTACTATTTTTTTCAGCTAGAATTACATTAATCATTAGTATTTTGGCAGCCTAGTTTTGAATGGCAGGGTCCCTGCTATCACATGTTGATAAAAATATAACATTTACATAATAAATATCAACTAAAGGCTTCCCAAATGCCGTAATAAATTAAGCATGATTAGTTGACATGAAACTGTTTAATTTTGCACTTTTTATATGTAGAAGAAAAGTTTTGTCATTTTATTTAATCCAAGCAACTACTTGAGGCAGTTGAATGTGGATTAACGTGGGCAGAACTATTATAGTGTTCCCAATATTAAAAGGATAAAGCTATTGTTTACAAATTTGGTAAATAAATAACCCGAAAATTTACATTTTGTTGTTTTCTTACTGTACTGAAAATGAACCGAACCGTGACTTCTAAACCGAGGTACGTACATAACCGAAATTTTTGTGTACCGTTCCACCCCTAGTATCTGGTCAGCAAAAACTAGGTCCAGTCAGCACTCTAGCAGTCAGTTGTAAGCATTTATCTACAGTATGAACATATAGCAATATAGCAAGAAGTAGTCGTTTTTGGCTTACCTGAGACCATGCCCCAGTCCTCCACTGTGCAGGACATGCCGTGTGATTACAGATCCTCCTGGGCTGCGGCCTGTCCTCGGCGCAGTGTTTGCTGTGGACGGGCCGGTTGGTGCCATTGTGCTGCGCCTGCATGCACTGCACCACCCTAGTCTGGTAGCCCTGCTTCCCGCATGTCTTGCTGCACGCACTCCACTCGTCCACCACCCACCTGTCCAGCGAAAAGAGAACCTCCTCGTTGGTTCTGTCCGATGCAATTCCATGTGCATTTATCACAGCCCGGCCAGGGCTCACTTACGTTGGCTGGCTGCACTCCTGGATGTTGCAACGCTTGCGGATGGGTTTGGGCTTCTTGCTGGTCTCGCAAAAGTTGCGATGGACCAAGCGGCTGTCACTCTTCCTCTTGCACCCATGTTTTGTGTACTGTATGCCTGTAAGGAGGAAGACATTTGATTTAAACAATCGTACACTAAAAAAAAGCTGTGAAGTTAAGAAATCTGGGTGTTATCTTCGACCCAACTCTCTCCTTTGAGGCACACATTAAAAGCGTTACTAAAACGGCCTTCTTTCATCTCCGTAATATCGCTAAAATTCGCTCCATTCTGTCCACTAAAGACGCCGAGATCATTATCCATGCGTTTGTTACGTCTCGCCTCGACTACTGTAACGTATTATTTTCGGGTCTCCCCATGTCTAGCATTAAAAGATTACAGTTGGTACAAAATGCGGCTGCTAGACTTTTGACAAGAACAAGAAAGTTTGAACACATTACGCCTGTACTGTATATACCTTTATATACATATATACATACATATATACCTGTACTGGCTCACCTGCACTGGCTTCCTGTGCACTTAAGATGTGACTTTAAGGTTTTACTACTTACGTATAAAATACTACACGGTCTAGCTCCAGCCTATCTTGCCGATTGTATTGTACCATATGTCCCGGCAAGAAATCTGCGTTCAAAAGACTCCGGCTTATTAGTGATTCCTAGAGCCCAAAAAAAGTCTGCGGGCTATAGAGCGTTTTCCGTTCGGGCTCCAGTACTCTGGAATGCCCTCCCGGTAACAGTTCGCGATGCCACCTCAGTAGAAGCATTTAAGTCTCATCTTAAAACTCATCTGTATACTCTAGCCTTTAAATAGACCTCCTTTTTAGACCAGTTGATCTGCCGCTTCTTTTCTTTCTCCTATGTCCCCCCCTCCCTTGTGGAGGGGGTCCGGTCCGATGACCATGGATGAAGTACTGACTGTCCAGAGTCGAGACCCAGGATGGACCGCTCGTCGGGACCCAGGATGGACCGCTCGCCTGTATCGGTTGGGGACATCTCTACGCTGCTGATCCGCTTGAGATGGTTTCCTGTGGACGGGACTCTCACTGCTGTCTTGGAGCCACTATGGATTGAACTTTCACAGTATCATGTTGGACCCGCTCGACATCCATTGCTTTCGGTCCCCTAGAGGGGGGGGGTTGCCCACATCTGAGGTCCTCTCCAAGGTTTCTCATAGTCAGCATTGTCACTGGCGTCCCACTGAATGTGAATTCTCCCTGCCCACTGGGTGTGAGTTTTCCTTGCCCTTTTGTGGGTTCTTCCGAGGATGTTGTAGTCGTAATGATTTGTGCAGTCCTTTGAGACATTTGTGATTTGGGGCTATATAAATAAACATTGATTGATTGATTGATTGAAGTGAGCAATGGCCCGTGGTCTAGATAGATAGATAGATAGTACTTTATTGATTCCTTCAGGAGAGTTCCTTCAGGAAACTTAAAATTCCAGCAGCAGTGTACAGAGTTGAGATCAATTTAAAAAAAAAAAGTAAATAATGGGGGTTTAAATGGAAACAAAATAGAGAAATATTACAATAAGAATAAAAAATAAAAAGCAACAATGGGAATAAAATAACAGTAAAATAAGAATATAACAAGACAAAGTAGGCAGTAGTGACCATGTTATGAAAACGTATTGCACTGTTATTGTTTTGCATCCCCTGTCATCCTGGTACCCCCCCCCCCCCCGTCCCAGAGAGGAGTTGTACAGTCTAATGGCGTGTGGGACAAAGGAGTTCTTGAGTCTATTAGTCCTGCACTTGGGATGAAGCAGTCTAGCACTGAACTGTCTAATGGGGTACTTAAAAAAAATCAATTGGGTTAGTTTTATCCAAGAGGAGACTGAGGGCATTGTGAAATCGGGACTGTAGTATAATAAATGGGTTGTACTTGTATAGCGCGTTTCTACCTTCAAGGTACTCAAAGCGCTTTGACACTACTTCCACATTCACCCATTCACACACACATTCACACACTGATGGAGGGAGCTGCCATGCAAGGCGCCAACCAGCACCCATCAGGAGCAAGGGTGAAGTGTCTTGCTCAGGACACAATGGACGTGACGAGGTTGGTTCTAGGTGGGATTTGAACCAGTGACCCTCGGGTTGCGCGCGGCCACTCTTCCACTGCGCCGTCCCTAATATTGTGGCTAACGTTAGCATGTGCGTTTATTTCTGTCATTTCTTGCCCCATTGTCCTAAATGTGCTTGACTGGTACCTCATAATAACAGGTTTTGTTCATAGAAAATCCTTAGTTGCGAATAGACCTGAATAGATAACGTTCAGTTCAATAACTTCCCATATTCAGGCATGGCTTTTCTACGAGATTTGCAAGATTTTCTGCTATTTTTCTTTACTAGACTTCATCCAAACATGCCTTTTTATGGACCTTGCATTGTGAACTAGGGAAAAAGTCCCTTCTAATATCTCTTAACACTTCTGGGAAGACTTTATGCAAGATTTCAAAAGTGGGAGACCTGAGATAGGTCCCAGTTCTGCCCTAATCTCAATTTCTAAATGCGTTTGATGGCCTTCTTTTAGGGTTCTACATCTCTACGTGATGGCCGATTACGTACGCATCTAGATGCATGTGTTACGACACGATTAAAAAACAATGTATTTGAAAAAACATAACGATTTGATAAGATTCGACACACCGTATAAGCGATTCAATACGGTCTATGAAAGATTCGATTCTATGGATAACATTTGTTAATGGACATATTTTTTTTTACAGCACAAAAGCACAAAACCATTATTTTAGTGCATATGCTCCTCCTCATGTTACAGGATGAATAGTTGAGACCTTGGCACCAAGAGCTCAGAGTAGATCTGTCCATGCCAAGTCTATGAGCATGAACTGAAAACTACCTTGACAAGAGGCCAAACATTAAGTGATCTGTCGAATGCTGATGACACCCAACTCTACATGCCCCTAAAGCTGACCAACACGCCGGACTGTAGTCAGCTGGAGGCGTGTCTTAATGAAATTAAACAATGGATGTCCGCTAATTTTTTGCAACTTAACGCCAAAAAAACGGAAATGCTGATTATCGGTCCTGCTAGACATCGACCTCTATTTCATAATACAACTTTAACATTTGACAACCAAATAATAAAACAAGGTGACTCGGTAAAACATCTGGGTATTATCTTCGACCCAACTCTCTCCTTTGAGGCACACATTAAAAGCGTTACTAAAACGGCCTTCTTTCATCTCCGTAATATCGCTAAAATTCGCTCCATTCTGTCCACTAAAGACGCTGAGATCATTATTCATGCGTTTGTTACGTCTCGTCTCGATTACTGTAACGTATTATTTTCGGGTCTCCCCATGTCTAGCATTAAAAGATTACAGTTGGTACAAAATGCGGCTGCTAGACTTTTGACAAGAACAAGAAAGTTTGATCACATTACGCCTGTACTGTATATACCTTTATATACATATATACATACATATATACCTGTACTGGCTCACCTGCACTGGCTTCCTGTGCACTTAAGATGTGACTTTAAGGTTTTACTACTTACGTATAAAATACTACACGGTCTAGCTCCAGCCTATCTTGCCGATTGTATTGTACCGTATGTCCCGGCAAGAAATCTGCGTTCAAAGGACTCCGGCTTGTTAGTGATTCCCAAAGCTCAAAAAAAGTCTGCGGGCTATAGAGCGTTTTCCATTCGGGCTCCAGTACTCTGGAATGCCCTCCCGGTAACAGTTCGAGATGCTACCTCAGTAGAAGCATTTAAGTCTCATCTTAAAACTCATCTGTATACTCTAGCCTTTAAATAGACCTCCTTTTTAGACCAGTTGATCTGCCGCTTCTTTTCTTTCTCCTATGTCCCCCCCTCCCTTGTGGAGGGGGTCCGGTCCGATGACCATGGATGAAGTACTGACTGTCCAGAGTCGAGACCCAGGATGGACCGCTCGTCGGGACCCAGGATGGACCGCTCGCCTGTATCGGTTGGGGACATCTCTACGCTGCTGATCCGCTTGAGATGGTTTCCTGTGGACGGGACTCTCACTGCTGTCTTGGAGCCACTATGGATTGAACTTTCACAGTATCATGTTAGACCCGCTCGACATCCATTGCTTCCGGTTCCCGTTGAGGGGGGGGGGTGGTTGCCCACATCTGAGGTCCTCTCCAAGGTTTCTCACAGTCAGCATTGTCACTGGCGTCCCACTGGATGTGAATTCTCCCTGCCCACTGGGTGTGAGTTTTCCTTGCCCTTTTGTGGGTTCTTCCGAGGATGTTGTAGTCGTAATGATTTGTGCAGTCCTTTGAGACATTTGTGATTTGGGGCTATATAAATAAACATTGATTGATTGATTGATGAACCTGGAATAAGAACACCATAGGCACATCCATCCATCCATTTTCTACCGCTTGTCCCTTTTGGGGTTGCTGGGGTGCTGGAGCCTATCTCAGCTGCATTCGGGCAGAAGGTGGAGTACACCCTGGACAAGTCGCCACCTCATCGCAGGGCCAACACAGATAGACAGACAACATTCACACTCACATTCACACACACCACAGGCACATTCATCTTCAAATATAAAAATGTACATTCTGTAAAAATGACAAGCTTGCAGTATTTTCAAATTCGTAAAACACAACATCACATGTTGAATATATTTATTTTTAGACACGGACCAAAAAAAGACCTGCTGAATATTTTTTTTTCCTATTTTTGTTTGATTAGATTATATAAAAAATATCAAACTTAATGTATGGATAAAATGGAATAGAAGTCTTGGCTTTCAGTCCAATCATTGAAAAGCAAATAGCCGGTGTAATTTGAGCTGCTCTTAGAATGAAGTCAACTTCTCAAAGGTTTGATTTCCAGTACTCTGGAATGCCCTCCCGGTAACAGTTCGAGATGCCACCTCAGTAGAAGCATTTAAGTCTCACCTTAAAACTCATTTGTATACTCTAGCCTTTAAATAGACTCCCTTTTTAGACCAGTTGATCTGCCGTTTCTTTTCTTTTTCTTCTATGTCCCACTCTCCCTTGTGGAGGGAGTCCGGTCCGATCCGGTGGCCATGTACTGCTCGCCTGTGTATCGGCTGGGGACATCTCTGCGCTGCTGATCAGCCTCCGCTTGGGATGGTTTCCTGCTGGCTCCGCTGTGAACGGGACTCTCGCTGCTGTGTTGGATCCGCTTTGGACTGGACTCTCCCGACTGTGTTGGATCCATTGTGGATTGAACTTTCACAGTATCATGTTAGACCCGCTCGACATCCATTGCTTTCCTCCTCTCCAAGGTTCTCATAGTCATCATTGTCACCGACGTCCCACTGGGTGTGAGTTTTCCTTGCCCTTATGTGGGCCTACCGAGGATGTCGTAGTGGTTTGTGCAGCCCTTTGAGACACTAGTGATTTAGGGCTATATAAGTAAACATTGATTGATTGATTTCCCCTTGTTGACAAGCTGGATGAGGACATGCTGATTCCAGAGGTCCAAAATAAAAATAAAAACTATAACAGGGGTCTTTCTGCAGAGCAAAACCGTCGCATTTTCCACAAGTTAAGTCAGTGCCGTCACAGACACCCACAGGTAGGAATTGATGGATGGTGAAGCACGGAGACAGTCCGTGGTGTTGCCGTTCAGCAGCCGTTTCGTATCTCGTGAAAATCCGGGGTAATTATTTAGCGGGCAGCCCTGGCTCTCGCGTTGTTTCAAAAGGGCCCTACTATGCAAAACCAACTTTTCTTGCCTATTGGTACCTGCTACAATCTATTTGGGATCTGCCTAAGTCCGAAAAATGTGAGATCAAATAAAAATCACAATTCTGTTTAATATACCGTATTTTTCGGAGTATAAATCGCTCCGGAGTATAAATCGCACCTGCCGAAGATGCATAATAAAAAAGTAAAAAACATATATACGTCGCACTGGAGTATAAGTCGCATTTTTGGGGGAAATTTATTTGATAAAATCCAACACCAAAAATAGACATCCATCCATCCATCCATTTTCTACCGCTTATTCCCTTTCGGGGTCGCGGGGGGCTCGTAATGTTGTAAAAATCTGTCTTTCCAGGATTACAATTTTATCCTCGGAAAATTCAAATTTTTTTG
The DNA here is from genome assembly GCF_033978795.1 of Nerophis ophidion. Classification (NCBI taxonomy): domain Eukaryota; kingdom Metazoa; phylum Chordata; class Actinopteri; order Syngnathiformes; family Syngnathidae; genus Nerophis; species Nerophis ophidion. Next base: position 77,460,857 of record NC_084618.1, read on the forward strand.
TTAGTTTGGTCGTAATTATGTTTTTCCAACGATAATTTCGACTCATTCCCAAGATATTGTCTATTTATTCTTGTAAAAATCAGACAATATCCTTGTTTTTTTTAACTTTAGCTCACTTCCCTTTTCTTTTAACATTACAAAATTATGCACAAATATTTTGACCAATTTCTTCGCATAAAAATATGACTTTTTTCAAGAAATATTAAAATGTTATTCTCATAATGTTGTAAAATAACTTATTTTTTCTTGTTAAGTGAGATTATCATCATAGTGTTAAGTTCTTACTTATATCTGTCAGTAAGAATCAGTTTATTTTCTAGTAAAATTAAAATAACATTTTTATAATGTGGCACGTCAATTTTGGACATTAAGTTCATACATTTTTCGGAGTATAAGTCGCTCCGGAGTATAAGTCGCACCTGCCGAAAATGCACAATAAAGAAGGAAAAAAACATATATAAGTTGCATTTTTTGGGGGAAATGTATTTGATAAAACCCAACACCAAGAATAGACATTTGAAAGGCAATTTAAAATAAATAAATAATAGTGAACAACAGGTTGAATAAGTGTACGTTATATGAGGCATAAATAACCAACTGAGAAGGTGCCTGCTATGTTAACTTAACATATTATGGTAAGAGTCATTCAAATAACTATAACATATAGAACATGCTATACGTTTACCAAACAATCTGTCACTCCTAATCCATAAATAACATGAAATCTTATACGTCTAGTCTCTTAGGTAAATGAGCTTAATAATATTATTTAATATTTTACGGTAAGGTGTTAATAATTTCACACATAAGTCGCTCCTAAATATAAGTCGCACCCCCGGCCAAACTATGAAAAAAACTGCGACTTATAGTCCGAAAAATACGGTGGTGTAATGAATTAAAACATTTTAAATTATGGAAATTAATCATAAAATGCTGTTATAAGACTACAGACATGCTAATAAAAACTGAGTAATGATGTATTTTACAGACAAGAAGCTATACACTTTATCCCATGCTTGTGCTACAGCACACATCTTGTTGTGCAAAATGTAAACGTTTTAAGGTGAACAAAATGTGATCTCGGTAAGGGGTACATGTCTCAAAGTTTTCCACAGCAGGACCCCAACCAGATATACAACATTCAGTACAACTCACGAAAAATAAATGGGCCAAATAATTTATAATAGTAAATAATGTAATGGGAACAATTGCTGTTATTTGATTTTTATAAGAAAACATTTAACTTATGTCAGCTTTGGAACAGGTGTGACACTGATCTGGTCACAGTGTGCAAGTGTGATGTTGCTCAGGTAAAGAAATGCTCAGAGAGTTTGTGCGTTTGCTCAGACACGGGAAAATTGAGGGGGAACATAGGCTGCTACCTGTGCAGCTGAATCGCTCACTTGACAAAACAGTTTACCATAAACAAGCCTTCCTTCTTTTACACCAGACTCATCCAAATATGCCTCTTTACAGCCCTTGCTTTGTCTGTCAGGAAAATGAAGTGCCTTCAACAGCTTTGGGAAGACTGACTGTAAGATATGGGCCTAAAACAGAGATTCTGGTTCTTTGTTAATCTTTATTCTAGTTTGTCTCAAGGGTGTTTGAGGGCCTTCTTCCGCACCAAACCCATCTAAACATACTTCTAAGAGTGTTGCTTAGTGCAGTGGTTCTCAACCTTTTTTCAGTGATGTACCCCCTGTGAACAATGTTTTATTCAAGTACCCCCTAATCAGAGCAAAGCATTTTTGTTTGAAAAAAAAGAGATAAAGAAGTAAAATACAGCACTATGTCATCAGTTTCTGATTTATTAAATTGTATAAAAGTGCAAACTATTGCTCATTTGTAGTGGTCTTTCTTGAACTATAAGGAAAAAAAGATATCAAAATAACTAAAAACTTGTTGAAAAATAAACAAGTGATTCAATTATAAATAAAGACATGCACCTGGGGATAGGTTGATTGGCAACACTAAATTGGCCCTAGTGTGTGAATGTGAGTGTGAGTGTTGTCTGTTTATCTGTGTTGGCTCTGCGACGAGGTGGCGACTTGTCCAGGGTGTACCCCGCCTTCCGCCCGATTGTAGCTGAGATAGGCGCCAGCGCCCCCCGCGACCCCGAAAGGGAATAAGCGGTAGAAAATGGATGGATGGATGGATTTTTGCACAATAGAAGTAACCAACTTAAAGTGCCCTTTTTGGGGATTGTAATAGAGATCATGAACTTAATTCTAAACATTTCTTCACAAAAAAAGAAATCTTTAACATCAATATTTATGGAACATGTCCACAAAAAATCTAGGTGTCAACACTGAATATTGCATTGTTGTTGTTTTTTTTCAGTTTATGAACTTACCCCAAATCACAAATGTCTCAAAGGACTGCACAAATCATTACGACTACAACATCCTCGGAAGAACCCACAAAAGGGCAAGGAAAACTCACACCCAGTGGGCAGGGAGAATTCACATCCAGTGGGACGCCAGTGACAATGCTGACTATGAGAAACCTTGGAGAGGACCTCAGAAGTGGGCAACACCCCCCCTCTAGGGGACCGAAAGCAATGGATGTCGAGCGGGTCTAACATGATACTGTGAAAGTTCAATCCATAGTGGCTCCAACACAGCCGCGAGAGTTCAGTTCAAGCGGATCCAAGACAGCAGCCAGAGTCCCGTCCACAGGAAACCATCTCAAGCGGAGGCGGATCAGCAGCGTAGCGTTTAATCAATTCACGCTGGGGCAAAGAGGAATGGGCCCAAAGATAGGTGTGCCAAGCTTGTGGCATCATATTCAAAAATACTTGAGGCTGTAATTGCTGCCAAAAGTGCATCAATAAAGTATTGAGTTAAAGGCTGTGAATACTTATGTACATTTGTTTTTTTTTACTGGTTTTGTAGATTTATTAAATGAAATGGTGTATTCTGAGGACAACATGATTTTTTTGACATTTTGGAATAAGAACGTAACATAACAAAATGTGAAAAAAAGTGAAACACTGTGAATACTTTCCGGATGCAGTGTATTGTTTGTACATGTTCTTGTGAGAGTCTTGACTAAAGTTGCCCACTGACCTCCGCCGCAAGGTTTGGAGCACTGCGACCAGCTTTTTAGCGCCCACTCGTACGTGTCCAATTCGGCCAGGAGGATGTTGTTGTTGGTGATGAGAGGTAGCAGGTCCTCGTGTATGATGTATTTATACGTCAAGCTGATCTTTGCCTCCTCTTCACGCGAAATTACCTGATAATATAAGAAAAAGCAAAGATGAGCCGCTGTGTCGTAAATTGAGAACGTCGGAGGGCTCACCAGTACTAAGATGCCTTCATGCAGAGGGCCGGACGTCCGTAGGGTCTCTTTGCCGTTGCTCTCAATTGTGTAGTTCCATTGTAAACCGTTCTCGATGAAGGTCTTTGACTCCGCGTCTTCACTTTTGGCATTAAGGATGAAATTGCCGGTCACTTGATTCTTCACGGCTGTCGGGAATAAAAGCGTCCACACAATGAATTCTTCCTAAAACTGTCCCTGCGTCTTTAGAGCCACCAAACACAGCGGGGAAGACTGTCTAAGCGGCCTTTGCTCATATCGCTGTGTTTCCATGGCTTTACAACACAGGGAGAGGTCTTTTCCACCCCCTTAAAGCTCCACAGAGCTCATTACGGAACTTCAAGGTACGGTTTGTTCTGTTGGAATGTTCTAAAGTGGTACAAAAGACTTGAAGAAGCTTCCAGATGACACTTTGTAAAACACAGAGAAGGGGAAATACTATATTAGCTCTGTTTCTTCCTACTACTTTGCAGACATGTTGGAATGTACACATGTAAACAAGTGAGGTTCTTTAATGTTAAACATAATAGAAATAAACTTAACTGTGGCCCAGAGGCCCTGACTAATACTTTACTTTTGTCTCATATTAACAGGTGAAGAAGGAGTGAAGGCAAATGTGAGAATCTCACTAAGTATTAGTCTTTAATATCAGGTGCAAGAAGGATTATCTATGACTGAATGTCAAGTCCAGCCACTTGGCGCTCACACATGACAGCTTTATTATGACCTTTGGACGAGTCCATGTCAACCCACTTACCAATTAGATGTGGGGAGGTGTCGTTCTCCTCGATGACGATGTGACGGGCTCCGACAGGGATGTCGAACATTTTCAGTATTCCTAACGAGACAAAAAGCAGGGTGCCTGTCGTCACATTGTGAGGAGACCATTGTCTCAATAATTGCCTCTGGTGTAATAACGACATAAGCACTTGCTCTCCTTAAGCGTGAAAGGTCAGTTGTTCAGTACATGCCATCTGTGCTGATTTTATCCACTTGTTTTTTCTGCTACAGTTTTTATTTTGTTTTATTTTACAACTATTTACTTAACTATTGGTGGCATTATTTCATATTTTTCTTATAACTGTTTGCCATTTGTTATATTGTTTTTTTTTTATTGTCTCTTCCTACTTTTATGTATTATTTATGTTATTATTTTCTATTATTATATTTTTATCATTATAAACTATTAGTGTCATTATTTTTTTATTATTGTTATTGTTTATTAGTGTTTTTCTGTTTTGACGTATTGTCTCTTCCTACTTGTATGTATTATTTTTTTCTGTTGTATGATTTATTTTATATCATTATTAATTTTTTATTACAATCAACTATCGGTGTGATTTTTCTGTTGTTTTATTGTCTCTTTCTACTTGTATGTACTTCTTATTTTGAGTTGTATACGGTAGTTCATTTTTTATAATTATTGAAATCTGTTTTATTACTAACTATTAGTGTCATAATTGTATTCTATCTTGTTTTTTTATTTGTGTTGTTTTATTTTCTTTCGCTATTCTTAATGTATTATTAACTTTCAGTGTCTTTATCAATATTACATTGTATTTTTTTCCCTCAATCGTCAATTATATTTATATAGCGCTTTTCTCTAATGACTCAAAGCGCTTTGTGTATTTTCCTACTTAATTCATTGTTTCTGCTTGTATTTATTGTCTCTTGCTATGATTGCTTTATTTTTAAAAATTTTATTCATTTATTTATTTTCTCTTCTAATTATCGTTCTTTTTATGATAATATTATTATTATTATGTGTCAATTTTCTTCCCATCATTGTTTAGTATGTTTATTATTATTAGTTTTTTACATGTCTGTCAGTACGGTAGTTGTGTTTTTTTCCATTTTAACATTTTTTCAGTTGAAAAAATGTGTTTAAATCTGATCAAATTTAAGTCGGTATGAAAAGAGCTGGGATTGAATATTTCCAAATTATAGTCTATCACAATAAAATATATATGTATATATTGTTTAAATGTAAATGAAACATTTCTATAAAATAAAAAAATATATCAAATGAAAACATGTATTAATCAGGATAATTTTAGCGTCTAGACGTGCAATATCGTGACCAAACATATACAAACATGGTTTTTTTTTACCGTTCTTTTTGGGCGTTTTGGTGAGCGTCAGCTTGACAGTGCGACAGTGCGAGTTGTCCCCCTCGCACACTCCGCACTTGTCTTCCTCTTTGTACGAGCCAAACTCCTTGTCGCAGCCGACGTGCTGCCAAGATTGGGAATTGGGGGAAGGGAGAAAGACGGTCATTAGAAGTGGGTGATCCAGATTACAGTCTCCAGTCTAGACGGAGCTGGGCCGCTCAAACTATGGGAAAAAGGCATCAAGTTGGTGATGCAGGCATAACAGAGTCGGTTGTCACTGGTCTCAAAGCCAAGGTTGTGAGCATGCAAAGACAAAATATGGTGCGTTTGTGTTTAGAAAGATATGATATGAAATATTATCTTCTTGTAAATGCAGAGAACCATCAAATAATAAACTACTTTCAAATGTATGTTTAGAAATCATTTTTGAAAAACAGTATGTTATGGATATTATATCAATCAATCAATCAATGTTTACTTATATAGCCCTAAATCACTAGTGTCTCAAAGGGCTGCACAAACCACTACGACATCCTCGGTAGGCCCACATAAGGGCAAGGAAAACTCACACCCAGTGGGACGTCGGTGACAATGATGACTATGAGAACATGATACTGTGATACTGATGATACTGATGACTATGAGAACATATGAGAACATGATACTGTGAAAAATCAATCCATAATGGATCCAACACAGTCGCGAGAGTCCAGTCCAAAGCGGATCCAACACAGCAGCGAGAGTCCCGTTCACAGCGGAGCCAGCAGGAAACCATCCCAAGCGGAGGCTGATCAGCAGCGCAGAGATGTCCCCAGCCGATACACAGGCGAGCAGTACATGGCCACCGGATCGGACCGGACTCCCTCCACAAAGGAGAGTGGGACATAGAAGAAAAAGAAAAGAAACGGCAGATCAACTGGTCTAAAAAGGGAGTCTATTTAAAGGCTAGAGTATACAAATGAGTTTTAAGGTGAGACTTAAATGCTTCTACTGAGGTAGCATCTCGAACTGTTACCGGGAGGGCATTCCAGAGTACTGGAGCCCGAAATGAAAAAGCTCTACAGCCCGCAGACTTTTTTTGGGCTTTGGGAATCACTAATAAGCCGGAGTCCTTTGAAGGCAGATTTCTTGCCGGGACATATGGTACAATACAATCGGCAAGATAGGATGGAGCTAGACCGTGTAGTATTTTATACGTAAGTAGTAAAACCTTAAAGTCACATCTTAAGTGCACAGGAAGCCAGTGCAGGTGAGCCAGTACAGGCGTAATGTGATCAAACTTTCTTGTATATGGTATACTGTTGCAAGATAAGGTATGCTGTGCTATTGTACAGTATGGTAAGATCCAGGGTAAAGTTCTCATTCTGTATGGTATGCTATAAAATGTTAGATTGAGGATATGGGACGGCATGATGGCGCTGATGTAGTGGCTGCTGTTGGCAGGAGCTTTGTGCTCTTGTCTCATCCTTTTGTGTTTCCCTCTTGTTTTCATGTGTTATTATATTTTTTTTTGCTTTTTGGTCCGGGACCCTTTGGGACTGTGTGACAAGGGGTGGCACTTTCGTGACCTCTGTGGTGCTTTTTTTGGGGACTTCTGGATCTGCCTCCCGGGAGCCTTTTGGCCATGGAGACCAGCTGCTGGGTGTCTGCCACACCGGAGTCTGTTTGGAGGGACTGGAGGAGATGCGGATGAGGGGACAGGGCTGCGGAGCTAGCACTGAGCGCTGGGACGGAGAGGCTTCGCGGTGTCTTGGCTGGGTGAGCAGGTGTCGGACACCTCAGTCACCTTGGACGTATCCTCGCTCATCCATGAGGACTGGACACTGGCCGAGAGTGGAGTCGGCTGTCTTGGTTGCTTTGTTGGGTCTGCTCCTGTCTCTGGCCATGCTCCCTCCACCCCAGCGGACGATGGCGTGGAACAGCGCAGAGGCCACCACAGTGGATATGTTTCTTTTACTTTTTATTCATAGCTGTATGTAGAAGTGTCTGCTTGTATCTGCTGCTTCAATGTCTTTGATGTCCTATGTGTTCTTTGATGTTTGATGGGGCGGCATAGCTCGGTTGGTAGAGCGGCCGTGTCAGCAACTTGAGGGTTGCAGGTTCGATTCCCGCTTCCGCCATCCTAGTCACTGCCGTTGTGTCCTTGGGCAAGACACTTTACCCACCTGCTCCCAGTGCCACCGACACTGGTTTAAATGTAACTTAGATATTGGGTTTCACTATGTAAAGCGCTTTGAGTCACTAGAGAAAAGCGCTATATAAATATAATTCACTTCACTTCACTTCACCCTCTTACACACATGTAAGAGGGATGTGTACTATGGCTATGAGTTGTTGTTTTTTCCCTTGGCCTCAGTCTGCACCCCCTCTCCAGGGCCCAGGCTAAGACCGATTTTTATTTCATTTAATTTTAATCTTTTTTATTTTAATGTTTACCTGTATCTCATCTTTTTTGTAAGGGGCGCTGGAAGCCGGCAGACCCGTCAGCGATCCTGTTCTGTCTCCCTGTAATGTTTGTCTGCTCTTGAATGGGATTGTGCTGAAAATTGTAATTTTCCTGAAGGAACTCTCCTGACGGAATAAATAAAGTACTATCTAATCTAATCTAATCTAATCTAATGATATAGCATACTCTCCCAACCGGCGTGGGATGCCCTTTGGATAGTGGCAGTCTCAGCAACCTTAGATTTCCTGGTTCGATCCCCAGCTTCTACCAACCTAGTCACGTCTGTTGTGTCCTTAAACAAGACACCCTTGCTCCTGATGGGCCGTGGTCAGTGCCTTGCATGGCAGCTCCCGCCATCAGTGTGTGAATGTGTGTGTGAATGGGTGAATGTAGAAATAGTGTTAAAGCGCTTTGAGTACCTTGAAGGTAGAAAAGCGCTATACAAGTATAACCCATTTACCATATAGTGTGTTAAGGTTGATAGGACATGGTATGTTATGGTGTGGTATACTATGACATAATAGGTAACATAAGGGAAGGGGAGGTTATGGTTATGGTGGGGTTTTACAGGGTAGTATTATTTCCTCCAGATCAATTCAAACAAAACGGAAACTCTAAGAATTGCTCTCGATAAAAAGATCCCCCTGATCAAGAACTCCCTTGGTGCTCTGGGTGCATCTGTTAAAAGTAGCCTCAGAAAACCTTGGGGTTGTGTTGGATCAGTCCATGACTTTGGAGGGTTACTGTCGTCAACTGACCAAAAACAGTTTTTACCATCTCAGAAATATTTCCAAAGAGAGACATTTGTTGTCAAAATTGGATCTCGAAATGGTTATTCACGTGTTCATTTTGTCTCGCATTGACTATTGCAATTCTCTTTTCACTCTCTTCAACAAGTCAACGCTGAAGAGACTTCATGCGTGGAGACCTGGCATTCCAGTCCATGGCTCCCAGACTGTGGAACAATTTACACCAGTCCCTCCGTGATCTTGACTGTGTTGAAACTTTTAAGAAACATTTGAAAACTTCTCTTTTTAGTAAAGCTGAGGATGTCGTAGTGATTTGTGCAGCCCTTTGAGACACTGGATCGGTTCGCAGCCGAGTGTGAAGCGACCGGAATGAGAATCAGCACCTCCAAGGCCGAGTCCATGGTTCTCGCCCGGAAAAGGGTGGAGTGCCATCTCCGGGTTGGGGAGGAGACCCTGCCCCAAGTGGAGGAGTTCAAGTACCTAGGAGTCTTGTTCACGAGTGAGGGAAGAGTGGATCGTGAGATCGACAGGCGGATCGGTGCGGCGTCTTCAGTAATGCGGACGTTGTACCGATCCGTTGTGGTGAAGAAGGAGCTGAGCCGGAAGGCAAAGCTCTCAATTTACCGGTCGATCTACGTTCCCATCCTCACCTATGGTCATGAGCTTTGGGTCATGACCGAAAGGATAAGATCACGGGTACAAGCGGCCCAAATGAGTTTGGGTCTCTCCCTTAGAGATAGGGTGAGAAGCTCTGCCATCCGGGAGGAACTCAAAGTAAAGTCGCTGCTCCTTCACATCGAGAGGAGCCAGATGAGGTGGTTCGGGCATCTGGTCAGGATGCCACCCGAACGCCTCCCTAGGGAGGTGTTTAGGGCACGTCCAACCGGTAGGAGGCCACGGGGAAGACCCAGGACACGTTGGGAAGACTATGTCTCCCGGCTGGCCTGGGAACGCCTCGGGATCCCCCGGGAAGAGCTAGACGAAGTGGCTGGGGAGAGGGAAGTCTGGGCTTCCCTGCTTAGGCTGCGGCCCCCGCGACCCGACCTCGGATAAGCGGAAGATGATGGATGGATGGATGGATGATTGATTGATTAACTATCATTTTCAATCCACTTTGTATCCTTTTTATGATGTTTCCCCTGTTGTTTTAAATTAAACTGTTGTTTTACTTCACCTAGGTTTTGTACAGCACTTTGTGATTTTATCTGTGAAAAGCCCTTTATAAATAAAATATACTTACTTACTAGTAATATGTTGCGAAAAGATATGGTTTGCTATGCAGTGATATTGTATGATAGTGTCTTACACTGTATGCTATTTTAAGCTTATGATGTGGTATGGTAGGCTGTGATATGGTATGATAAGTTATGCCATGTGGTAAGTATATAGTGTGCTGTGATATGTTATGGTATGATAATGTATTATACTTTATGCTATTTCAAGGTTATGGGGTATATAGTATGCTGTGATATGGTTTGTGTTATGTTTTTATTACCCTGTCTTCTCTTTTGTTGTGATTTGTTTCCTCAGCTCGTTAGCCTCCAGCAGGGGGCGGACACTAAGACACACCTGCAACCATTTTCTACCGAGGAGTATATAAGCTCGTCACCCACAACTGGTCCTTGTCGGTTAATTTTTGATGCCGCACCTCCGACGTGCATGAACCAGCTTCGCCTCGTCAGTCCGGTATGTTGATTTTCCTTATTCATGTATTTCCTAACCTTGTTGTATTTTGTTTTCTAGCCTCCCTGAGGCAGTAGAGACTTTTTCCCTGTGCACTAGTGCGCCCTGGCTTTTCCACTGCCGACCACTGGGGAACCGCTTTGGACTGGACTCTCGCGACTGTGTTGGATCTATTGTGGATTGAACTTACATACATACATACATACACACACACATACATACACACATACATACACATACATACATACATATACATACACACACATACACATACATACATACATACACATACATAGTCCGCTGTGAACGGGACTCTCGCTGCTGTGTTGGATCCACTTTGGACTGGACTCTCGCGACTGTGTTGGATCCATTATGGATTGAACTTTCACAGTATCATGTTAGACCCGCTCGACATCCATTGCTTTCCTCCTCTCCAAGGTTCTCATAGTCATCATTGTCACCGACGTCCCACTGGGTGTGAGTTTTCCTTGCCCTTATGTGGGCCTACCGAGGATGTCGTAGTGGTTTGTGCAGCCCTTTGAGACACTAGTGATTTAGGGTTATATAAGTAAACGTTGATTGATTGATTGATTGATTTAGTTTTCATGGTGTGCATTTTCTGCCCCATCGCTTTTCGTTACACCTTTTGGACTCAATAAAGGCATTCCTTTTTGTTATTCAAACTTGCCTCTCGTCTCTGCATCCCGGGGTCACCCCTTGACCAGATCTTAACAGTTTGAGAGGGTATGCTATGTGGTTATGATATGGAAAGGTATTCTGTGATATGCAATGCTATTGAGTGGTATGATAATGTATTATACAATATGCTATTTTAAGGGTATGACATGCACCAAGGAATAGGCAGATTTGCAACATTGAAAATTGGCCCTGGTGTGTGAATGTGATTGTGAATGTTGTAGCCAGCTCATCACCCTGTGATGAGCTGGCTACTTGACTAAGGTGTACCCTGCCTTCCGCCCAAATTCAGCTGGGATAGGCTTCAGCCACCTCCGCAACCCCGAGAGGGACACGTGGTTGGTATTGGATAGATGGATGGATGTGGTATAGGATGCTGTGAGGTTATGATGTGTATGGTATGGTCTGGTATGTTAATGATTATATGGTATGGTATTTTAGGTTATGGTATTGTATATTGATGATGATACGCAGTATGGTATTTTAAGGTTGTGGTATGGCATGGTATGCTGTGATATGGTATGATAGGCAGTGCTATGTTGTTATGACATTGTATAGAATGCTGTGGTATGTTAGGCTTATTAGTGATCCCCAAAGCCCAAAAAAAGTCTGCGGGCAGTAGAGCTTTTTCATTTCGGGCTCCAGTACTCTGGAATGCCCTCCCGGTAACAGTTCGAGATGCCACCTCAGTAGAAGCATTTAAGTCTCACCTTAAAACTCATTTGTATACTCTAGCCTTTAAATCGACTCCCTTTTTAGACCAGTTGATCTGCCGTCCCACTCTCCCCTGTGGAGGGAGTCCGGTCCGATCCGGTGGCCATGTACTGCTCGCCTGTGTATCGGCTGGGGACATCTCTGCGCTGCTGATCAGCCTCCGCTTGGGATGGTTTCCTGCTGGCTCCGCTGTGAACGGGACTCTCGCTGCTGTGTTGGATCCATTATGGATTGATCTTTCACAGTATCATGTTCTCATATGTTCTCATAGTCATCAGTATCATCAGTATCACAGTATCATGTTCTCATAGTCATCATTGTCACCGACGTCCCACTGGGTGTGAGTTTTCCTTGCCCTTATGTGGGCCTACCGAGGATGTCGTAGTGGTTTGTGCAGCCCTTTGAGACACTAGTGATTTAGGGCTATATAAGTAAACATTGATTGATTGATTGATTGATTGATGGATATGGCAGGATAGGGTATGCTATGTGGTTATGACATGGTATGATATGCTGTGGAGTGTTATGACAGTGTTTCTCAACCTTTTTTCAGTGATGTACCCCCTGTGAACATTTTTTTAATTCAAGTACCCCCTAATCAGAGCAAAGCATTTTTGGTTGAAAAAAAGAGATAAAGAAGTAAAATACAGCACTATGTCATCAGTTTCTGATTTATTAAATGGTATAACAGTGCAAAATATTGCTCATTTGTAGTGGTCTTTCTTAAACTATTTGGAAAAAAAGATAACTTGTTGAAAAATAAACAAGTGATTCAATTATAAATAAAGATTTCTACACATAGAAGTAATCATCAACTTAAAGTGCCCTCTTTGGGGATTGTAATAGAGATCCATCTGGATTCATAAACTTAATTCTAAACATTTTTTCACAAAAAAAGAAATCTTTCACATCAATATTTATGGAACATTTCCACAAAAAATGTAGCTGTCAACACTGAATATTGCATTGTTGTATTTCTTTTCACAGTTTATGAACTTACATTCATATTTTGTTGAAGTATTATTCAATAAATATATTTATAAAGGATTTTTGAATTGTTGCTATATTTACAATATTTTAAAAAAAATCTCACGTACCCCTTGGCTTTCCTTTAAGTACCCCCAGGGGTAGGCGTACCCCAATTTGAGAACCACTGTGTTATGGTATGATGTGGTATGATAATGTATTATTTGGTATGCTAATTTAAGGTTACGATGTTTTACGAATGACCGGCAGAGATGACCAAGAAGAACGCGGAGTTGGAATATAATTACAACACTTTATGTACATATTTATATACATATTTATATAATATTTACATATTTATATAATATGTAACTACAAGCTCCATTCACAGACAGAGTCCAAATGCTTTTATGAGCGGTCGAGCGTGTCAAAAGCCGAAAAAAAAATTAATAATAATTTAAAAAAAAGTATATATATATATTTTTTTCCCTCCTTTCTGGCAGCCGTAATTCTTTCGTGGCGGGCCGCCACAAATAAATGAATGTGTGGGAAACCCTAGTGTGATATGGTACGATAAGGTATGCCATGTGGTTATGATAGGGTATGATATACTGTGGCATGTTATGCCATGATGTGGTATGATAATGTATTAATTGGTATGCTATTTAAAGGTTATGATGTTGTACGAATGATACAGTGTGATATGGTACGATAAGGTATGCCATGTGGTTATGATAGGGTATGATATACTGTGGCATGTTATGCCATGATGTGGTATGATAATGTATTAATTGGTATGCTATTTAAAGGTTAGGATGTTGTACGAATGATACAGTGTGATATGGTACGATAAGGTATGCCATGTGGTTATGATAGGGTATGATATACTGTGGCATGTTATGCCATGATGTGGTATGATAATGTATTAATTGGCATGCTATTTAAAGGTTATGATGTTGTACGAATGATACAGTGTGATATGGTACGATAAGGTATGCCATGTGGTTATGATAGGGTATGATATACTGTGGCATGTTATGCCATGATGTGGTATGATAATGTATTAATTGGTATGCTATTTAAAGGTTATGATGTTGTACGAATGATACAGTGTGATATGGTACGATGGAAAAGGTTGAAGAAGACGAGGCATGCATCAAGTGACTTCTTAGCAGCGCCAAATGCATTGTGGGTAGAAACAAGCAACACTTAATACAGTGTACTTACCAGACACTCGCCCCTCGCGCACACACTGAAGTGGTCGCTGTAGCTGCAGCGGGTCCCGTCGTGCATCACCTGGTTCATGAAGACCACCTCCCCCGTTTCCTTGGACGTGCAGCTCAGCTCACACTTGCGACTCTCTGCAAACGTGACAAGAAAGACAAGACACGTGAGCGTTGCGCCGGAAAACACTGTCCCGTCACTCGTTACCATCTGGGTGCTCGTATGGCAGCCAGGTGTGCTTCTTGTTGTTGTGGTATTTGTTGCTCCTCTGGAGGCACTGCTGAGCACGGAAGTCCTCGTAGGGCCCGGCGCACTCCTCCGTGTTGCACATCTGGTAGTCTAACTCCGAGCCAGGGCACTCGCGACCGCCGTAGGCCGGCCTATCAAGAGTGTTAAAAATCAATAAAGCTTTTAAACAGGCTTACAAATTGATTGGAGGTGTCAAGGAGTTAAAACTTGTGTATCCATCATTCAAAATCAATAGATTTCCCCTAGGTGTAGGTTTTAATAGGATTCTAAAAAAGTAATGACTCAACATTATTGATTGTTTTGACCTATGACATGAGATACTGCCATATAAGGATGAATGTGATCTAAACTAATAGGGTTCCTCACCCCAAATACGGCAGTGATTATTTAAGAAGGTTCAAAGTTCGTTTTTACCTTAGACCTCAGAAAAAAAAAATCAATAAGGTCCTAGCTCTGTTAGTGGGCGATCATTCCAACCTATTGAAACAAGTATAATTTCAATTTTGGCGTCAAATTCCACCTTACGACTTTAAAAACCAATAGGTTGCTTGCTGTGAAAGTAGGTATTTATTTCAATCAGTTCATATATGTGACAGGAAACATGCTTTTGGTGCCCTTTGACCTCATGATGCCTACAGTACATCCAAGCTTGTAGAATATAAAAATCAATAGGATTCTTTATCTGGACTGTTTCAAATTTAGGATAAGAATCTGGATTTTTTTTTTTGTGCGATTTGACTTCAGATCCCACACTGCAAAAAGTCAGTGATCAAAAACAAGAATAAAAAATACAAAAATTAGATGTATTATATTTGAACTAAGCAAAATTATCTGCCAATAGAACAAGAAAAATTGGCTTGTCAAGACTTTCCAAATCAAGTAAAATTAGCTAACCTCAATGAACCCCAAAATACCTTCAAATAAGTATATTCTCACTAATAACTGTTCCACTATATGACTACATTTTTCTATTGTTTCATTGAAAATAAAACAGCAAAGTCCATTTGGCTGTCATCTGTTTTAATATGAGACACAATTGTGTCTAAATCTTGTTTTTTTAAATGCTTGAAATAAGAAATTATTACTTTAAAAAAAGCAGTTTTTTACTTGTGAGTATTGATGACACAGCTTTGCAACAGTTTTAAGCAGGTTTTACTCAATATACAGTAGGTCATCAAATCTCAGCAACAAGCTGTAATATCTTACTGAGATCATTTAGGACCAAAACCCTTAAAACAAGTAAAACACTAACATAAAATCTGCCTGGTGAGAATAATTATCTTAGACAGAAAATAAGCAAATATCACCCTTATTTGAGATATTTTATCTTACTTAGAATTTAGTTTTTGCAGTGCACAATTCAGGATTGGAGAAGTGCAAAATGAATAGGGTTCTTTCTCTGGAATTGGGAATTAACTGGTCATTTGGTATGAATTTGTGTCAAAAAACTTGATTTGCGGGCCCTTTGACCTAACGATACCTACATCCCAGGTTATAAAAATATCCAAATCCATAGGGTTCTTGCAATATAGTTGGGCAATCATTCCAACTTATTAAGTATAATTTATATTTTGTCCTGGAATACTACCTTCCAAATTGTTCTGAAAGAGGATATTTATTTAAATCGGTTCATATATGTGACAGGAAACATGCTTTTGGTGCCCTTTGACCTCATGATGCCTACAGTACATCCAAGCTTGTAGAATATAAAAATCAATAGGATTCTTTATCTGGACTGTTTCAAATTTAGGATAAGAATCTGGATTTTTTTTTTTGTGCGATTTGACTTCAGATCCCACACTGCAAAAAGTCAGTGATCAAAAACAAGAATAAAAAATACAAAAATTAGATGTATTTTATTTGAACTAAGCAAAATTATCTGCCAATAGAACAAGAAAAATTGGCTTGTCAAGACTTTCCAAATCAAGTAAAATTAGCTAACCTCAATGAACCCCAAAATACCTTCAAATAAGTATATTCTCACTAATAACTGTTCCACTATATGACTACATTTTTCTATTGTTTCATTGAAAATAAAACAGCAAAGTTCATTTGGCTGTCATCTGTTTTAATATGAGACACAATTGTGTCTAAATCTTGTTTTTTTAAATGCTTGAAATAAGAAATTATTACTTTAAAAAAAGCAGTTTTTTACTTGTAAGGGTTGATGACACAGCTTTGCAACAGTTTCAAGCAGGTTTTACTCAATATACAGTAGGTCATCAAATCTCAGCAACAAGCTGTAATATCTTACTGAGATCATTTAGGACCAAAACCCTTAAAACAAGTAAAACACTAACATAAAATCTGCCTGGTGAGAATAATTATCTTAGACAGAAAATAAGCAAATATCACCCTTATTTGAGATATTTTATCTTACTTAGAATTTAGTTTTTGCAGTGCACAATTCAGGATTGGAGAAGTGCAAAATGAATAGGGTTCTTTCTCTGGAATTGGGAATTAACTGGTCATTTGGTATGAATTTGTGTCAAAAAACTTGATTTGCGGGCCCTTTGACCTAACGATACCTACATCCCAGGTTATAAAAATATCCAAATCCATAGGGTTCTTGCAATATAGTTGGGCAATCATTCCAACTTATTAAGTATAATTTATATTTTGTCCTGGAATACTACCTTCCAAATTGTTCTGAAAGAGGATATTTATTTAAATCGGTTCATATATGTGACAGGAAACATGCTTTTGGTGCCCTTTGACCTCATGATGCCTACAGTACATCCAAGCTTGTAGAATATAAAAATCAATAGGATTCTTTATCTGGACTGTTTCAAATTTAGGACAAGAATCTGGATTTTTTTTTTTGTGCGATTTGACTTCAGATCCCACACTGCAAAAAGTCAGTGATCAAAAACAAGAATAAAAAATACAAAAATTAGATGTATTATATTTGAACTAAGCAAAATTATCTGCCAATAGAACAAGAAAAATTGGCTTGTCAAGACTTTCCAAATCAAGTAAAATTAGCTAACCTCAATGAACCCAAAAATACCTTCAAATAAGTATATTCTCACTAATAATAACTGTTCCACTATATGACTACATTTTTCTATTGTTTCATTGAAAATAAAACAGCAAAGTCCATTTGGCTGTCATCTGTT